>NC_140494.1:14251790-14266790 GCF_964271855.1 Acomys minous | reverse complement strand
GTGGTAAGAAAGAACATTATCGAGGAAAAGAAATGGCAAATCAAAGCTGTTCACCACATGGCAGCCAGGAAGAAAGGGCCGCTGGCATGATAGATCCTTCTAGAACACCACCTCCAGTGACCCACCTCCTCCGGCTGCACCCTGCCTCCCAGTTTCTGCCATTTCCCAATAATATCATCAGCTTATGAGTCCATCAGTGGATCCCAACCTCGGGATCCAGTCTCTTCTCAAGTTTTTTTTGTTTGTTTGGTTGGTTGGTTTTGTTTTGTTTTGTTTTTGAACAACTAAATCTTAAGACCTGAGCTTCCAGGGACAGCCGTAGAACTCTGTCATTGAGCCTGTCACTGTAACAGTGACTTTAAGCTTAAGGGGAAAAGGGCTTATTTTGGCCCACGCTTTCTGGAGGTCTCAGGACAGCATGATAAAGGAGGATATGATGGCAGGCATACAGCGGTCTTCGGTGGAGGGAGCCTGCGCAGGCCAAAGGCTTGTTCACCCTGGGGCCATCTGAAAGCAGAGAAAGTAGGCGGAACCAGAAGCAGATAGGATCTTCAAATACTCGCCTCTAGTAACCTAGTTCCACCAGCCAGACTTCAACTCATAAGGTTCCAAAGCCTTCAGAAGAGCACCACACAGCAAGCGGGAGACCCGAGCAAGCATTCAAATCCAGGGCGGGGCAGGGTGATTTCAGATTCAAACCGGAAGTGTCCGAACACCTCCAGGAATCCGCGGAGCTGCCCTGGCAGTCATGCAGCTTTATCCCCAGGCTTCCTGCTTCCTGCTTCCTGCTTCCCATCCTTTCCTAAGGCTCCAAGCCCCCCACCCCCCCACCCCCCCACCCCCCCACCCCCCCACCCCCCACCCCCCCACCCCGTGAGTGTCCTTACTACCCATGCTCGACTGGCCCACGTCATCTCTTTTATAGACACCAAGTCCTGCAATAGGAAGAGCACACAGCGGGGGGGCGGGGTGTTCCTGGAGATACTCTTAAGTGAAACCCACCTCTTTGTAGGTGGAGACTTTGGGCACATTGTTTAATCTTTCAGAACTTTGGTTTCTGGGTCTGTGCCATGGGAAGTGATAACACGGCGTGGGGCTGCTGCAGTGACAATGACAAGCAATGGGCAGAGTGTGCCTTGGGCCACTTGATAAGTAGTAGATAGCACTGTACTGGTGTTGAAAGCTGCTCACAGTTCCGGTTGTCACCACCTCCTAGTAAGAAGTTCCTTCTTTCTTTCCTTCCTTCCTCCCTTTCTCTATTTCTTTCTCCCTTTCTTTCCTTCAGGAATTTTAATCATAATTTAAAAAAAAAAATTTAACTTCGCACAAACATATATTATATATTGAGCATATCTAAGCTGCCCACCCAATGCCCTGCTTTCTCCTTTCTCGCCTGCTTCTCAGTCCCTTCTGTCCCCTCAGACAGACTCTCTTACATTTTCGTGTCATGTCTACCATATGTGGTTTTACATACCTACATAAACTCTAAGAACCATAAATGACAGGAAACATGAAATAGCTGTCATTCCAAGATGAGCTTCATCCATTTAATATGAGCAGCTCCAGTTGCATCCAGTTTCCTAAAAATGGTGGAATTTCATTCTTCTTAATGGCCGAAAAGAATCCAGTGTGTATATGTACCACATTTGCTTGATCCGTTCCCCTGTCCATGGACCCCCTAGGCTGGTTCCAAAGCTTGGCTACTGTGAGCAACACTACAGCAAACCCTGATGTGCAAGCGTCTCTGTGGCATGTTGATTTTGGTGTCTTTTAGGTAGATACTCAGGAGTGGTATAGCTGGGCCATATAGTTGATCTGTTTTTAGTTACGGTCTTTCAAATGTTTCAAGTCTAATTATTCACCTGTTGTATGTGTGAGGGCAGGCATGCGCTACCGTACACCTGTGGAGGTCAGAGGACAGCATCCAGGAAGAGATTCTCTTCTTTGACCATGTGGGTCCCAGGAACCAAACTCAGACCGACCATCAGGCATAGCAGTGAATGGCTTTAATTGCTGAGTCAGCTCCTCGCCTCATTTATGTATTTATTGACTCCTCCACGTGACTTCCATAGTGCCTGGACCAACTTATATTCTAGCAGCAGTAACTATGAGTGTCCCTTTTGTCCATAGCCTTGCCAACATTTGTTTTTATTTATTTTATAAATTTATTTTTAATTTATATATTCACCTTACATCCCTATCATAGCCCCCTCCCTTCCCCCTCTCCCCTCTCTCCCCCCTTCTCTTCAGAAAATGGGAGCCCTTATTTATTTTCTTAGTGACTGCCATTCCCTCTGGGAAGAGATGGATTCTCAGTGTACTTTGAAACTGCATTTCTCTGATGAGTGGTAGGCTGAGCCTTTTTCATGGTTCTCGTTATTTGTAGTTCATCTGTTGAGAAGTGGCTGTTCCTTTCATTGGCCCATTTACTGATTGGATTATTTGATTTCTTCTTGTTTGGCTTTTTTAGTTCTTTATATATTGTAGATATTAATCCTCCTTTAGATGAATAGCTAGCAGAGGTTTTCTTTGTAACGAGCAGAGTTCTTTGATGATTGGTCCCCAGGGGACTTTCCTTTTCTCACTATGTATTTCCTCTTCCCCTGAGAACTCAATTCCTTTTTTTGAGAGATGGCCTGTAAAGATTTTTTTTAATGGCAAAAACACCAGTAAATAAATAAAGTAATAATAATAATAATAATAACAATAATAATAACAATAATAATAATAACACATGCAAGAAAAGCTCAGATGTTCAAAAATAAGCAGGAAACAATTTAGAGTAGTAAAGGGGTGGGGGTGGGGATGACAGGATGTGTTTCAAAACAGAAGTATACCTTCTCCATTAGGAAAACATTTTTGAAGCTTTCTTTTTCTTTGTAATTATGTGTATGTCTGTGTGTGGTTATGTGCACATGCTTGCAGTGGCCACGGATGGCAGAAGAGGGTACCGGACAGCCTGGGGCTGGAGTTACAAGTGGTTGTGAGCCACCTGCCATAGGTGCTGGAAACTGGACCCCATCCTCTGTAACAGCAGTATGTGCTCTTAACCGCTGAGCCATCTCTCCAGCCCCAGAAAGTACATCGCAGGCGTCCCTGAAAAAGAGCATCTGGTGTCAGCCTTGTAGCTGCTCCAGTTCACTCCTGAGAAGTGGGCTACAACTTCTTACAACATGGAATTTCATGTAAACACTGGTCAAGGCTATTTCCTGCCATCCCAGACAGCGCTCTCCCTCCCCCCCTCCTTCCTCCAACTGAGTTGATTTAGTGGGTTCTGAGATGGTCAATGTGGAGCACGGACATCCTATCTGCAGTCTTACCCCCCAGAAGAACAGGACTCCCTCACACAGCAGCTATGAGGTGAGGTCTCATAGTGACCCCCAAAGCTTGTCAGTTCATCTAGCGTAGCTGAACAGCGAGCCCTAGAGAGTTCTGTCTCTATTCCCAGGGCCATGATTGGAGGCAGGCACCACCACTCCCAGGTTGTTAAGTGACTGAGCCAAGCATCTCCCAAGCATCTCAGTGCAGCTTTATCACCTGCTTAACATTCTGGTTCATTAATACATCATCTCTGTGACATGAGAAACTACAGCTAAATGAGGGATACTTGCTGATAATCGTTCCCATTCCATTTCACAAATATCTGTGCCTTTTTGTCTATAGCAGTCAATAGCAAAAACCAGTATGCTTCACTTTGTGATCACTAGGCCGGACACTAGAAGGAAGACAGCACTTCCAAGTATGTGACCATTGAAAGGGGACAAAGCTGAGGGTTAGGAGCCCTGGCAACAGACTTCCTTAGTTTAATTAAGTTGCTGTCAACTTCCCGTGAGACCTGGGGTAGCTGATCAAACCTCTACACAGGATAATCCCCCATCACCTGTAAGTGGTGCTAACAGTGGTGCCCCATATTGAGACAACTACCAAGTTATTATATGTAATGAGTTGTTATGTTGAAAGCACATAATCAGCCCCTGGTACTGGGCGAGCATGAACTATTCACATTAATATATATTTCAGAGTGAATAAACAGAATTGTCCAAGCTTAGGTACTTGAATCCACTTCTAGTGGGAGCTAATTTCATACTGAGGCACTCAGCATAATGCAGCTGTTCTCCTGGGGGCTCAGCCTTACATTAATTAGCTTGGGGGGTTTTGATTCTTGTCTATGTTTCTGAAAGACTTGCCTTGGATTTATCTTGTCCTGGATGGAGGCCGCCTAAGCCATGATTCGCACCCAGGAAAACACTAAGCAACTATCTTGTGAGAACACAAGCTCATGAAAACATGGCCATTGGGATGACCATGCAGGCCATGGGACCCCCAGCACCCACGTAAGAAGCTGGGCGTGGTGATGCACATGTGTAATCTTAGCACAGGGGAGGGTTCAAGACAGAGACTTGCAGGCCAGCCATTCTAACCAATTGTTTAGTCCCAAGCTCCATAAGGAATCCTGTCCGCCCCCCGTTAAAAAAAAAAAATGGAATGTGGAAGGCATCCAACATAGTCAAGCCCTACACTCAATACACTCAATACACTCAATACACTCGTTCTCTTGCTGGTACCAGTGCACTCTTGTGCTCCACCCCTCCCCCACCCTCTCTCTAGTACAGAAAGTATTTAATTGGGAGCTTGCTTACAATTTCATTAACCTTTATCATCATAGCAAGGGATGTGGTGGCAAGCGTGGCACTGGAGCAGAAGCTGAGCGCTAACCTTCAGGCTGAGGGGGGGGGCGGCGTACCTGAGCCTGATGTCTGATGTGAGCTTCTTGAAACCCCAAAGCCCACCCCCAGTGACTACTCCCTCCCACATGGTCACAGGCACTTCCACAAGGTCACACCTCCTAATCCTTTCTCAGATAGTGCCACTCCTGATGACTAAACATTCAAATATTTGAACCAATGGAGGACAGTCTTATTCAAGCCATCAAGTATGGAAATAAACTGTCTCTTCCCCCAACCCCTTGCTGTTCATTCACTCGTTTGTTTGTTTGTTTCCTTGCTTGCTTGTTTTTGAGGCAGGATCTCGCTTTAAGGGCTAGGCTAGCCTTGCAGTTGCTGCAGCCCTCCTTCACCAGGGGATGAAGGGCAGTGAGCCACCATGACACCTGGCTACAGATCCAGCTAGGATCTAGGCTACAAGCACACTTCATCGCTGAGCCCGACTCTGATATTATTATGAGTTGCATGGCTTGGGAAATACTAATATGTGCCCTTGTAGGGCCAGATACAGATCTTATTGGCAGGCCTGTTTGTGTGTTTGAGACAAGGTTAACTCACTACGTAGCTAGGCTGGCTTTGAACTTGTGATTCTCTTTCCTCAGCCTCCCAACTACTGAGATTACAGAGACGTACCACCATGCCCAGCACATTTCATGTAGTGTCTGAGTGAACTTACGAGCCACAAGTTGAACTCTAAAGGAAAAAAGCCAGATAGTTAAAGTATATATATATACTGTCTGGAAAGAAAGTTGAGATTCTAAAAGAAGGTAGCATGGATTTGGGGAGAGACGTTGGGGAGGGGGAGGTCTTCTGTTATGCAACTAAATTCTTCAGTCTTGGTGACAGAATGTCTTGTGTTTTACCAGGAGAGATCGCTGACCTTTTTTTTTTTTTCCTGTGTTCTCTTAGTCAAGGCAGAGTCCTCCGGCATACACTAACTACCTAACTAACATGCACTGGTACAAATTTCATTCACAAATGAGCAGCGTTTCAGCATCCTAGTTTTCTCTGAGTCACCATTTCAATATATACCAAAGAAACAACTTTCCAATGGGGTATGCTCTGGGATCCCACAGGTTCTAAGAGAGAAATGAACAAGATGTGGTTATGAAGAGTTCCAGAAGGGCCCACACTCCATCTGTGGCACCCAAACCCAGCTCATAACAAGGATCTAAACCACACAGCAAGTGGAATGGGCCTGGAAGGGGCCAGGAATGGGAAACACAAAAGTGAAGGGAAGATAAGAGTGGACGTAGGGCAGCAATGAGACAGTGAACATAAACGCGACAGAGACCCACAAGATGGGGAGGAGCAATGAGAGCCCACGCAGCTTCTAGAATCTTGACAGCTGGGCAGCAAGGGGTTGAATGAGCACCTGGCATGTATGGGGACATGGCAGGCGGCTGTGAGGTTGTCAAATAGAGGGGAGGCTGGGCCCTTGGTGGGGTCAGACAGTAAGGCTGGGCCTTCAGAAGAGTCTGGTTCCAGAGTCACCCAAATAAGCAGAGAATGTATTGATAACACACCTGGAAAGACACAGAGAAGTCACAGGATCCAATCGGACTTCTGGAAGAGCTGCCCCAGCGTGTGTGGATGGTGTTTAAAAAGCAGGAGATGGGAGCCGACTTACGACCTCTGACCACAGTGGTTAGTGCAAAACTCCTCTCTAGGAACTTCTGACTAGAATTTTGGTCTTCAGGCTTAAAGGAGGAAGGAGAGGGGAGACCCCGTCCCTGCCTCTGGCTTGCAGGTGACTGTGCTTTTGGTACAGGGACAAACCTGGAAAGAGGATCTGTCAATGGGACAGTCCATGGCCTTGGGACCTCCAGCAGCTGAGGTGACAAAGCAGCAGGGGTCTCCTCTAAGAGCGGGAACAGAGTGTGGACAAGAAAGGTTATAGGAGTGAACATCAGCACAGTTTTGCGATCAAAACAAGTGGGAACTGGAGATAGATAGCCTTGCAACTCTTATTGCCCATAGTGTGTATGAGTGCAGACCCCAGCACTAAAAGAAATAAGACACGGTGGGTGGGGCAGGAAACCAAGAAATACAACTGCTTCTGACAGTGCTGGGGACAGAGGATGTGGGCCTCAGTCTCACTGTGAAAGAGTTAGATTAGAAGCACCCTTGTCTCCAAAAGTCCAGGGAAAAAGGGGGGCAGGGGGAGAGTCTGATTTAAACCCAGTTTCTCACTAGGGTGAGATGAGAGGGTTATAGATGAATGCATCTTGAGAGCCAAAGAGACAGCCAGGTTCTGAACAAAGATTGACACAAGTAGTGTTTTGCTAAGTGGGTGCTTGCGCCCGCTTCTTTTATTTTATCAACTGTGTTTTGACAGTTCGTGAGGGGGAAAAAATGTGTCTAAAGCAATTTGAGCCCATCAGGCAGTAAACATTTAGACACACAATGTGAATTGAGTTATTGTTCTTGTGAGTTTTTTTTTTTTTTTTCTGAAAGGGAGCCCTACTGGCTCCTTTGCCTCCCCCAGGTCTCTTGAAATGGAAGTCTCCCTCTCCTAGGGACATAGCGAATCCTTGACAATAGCCCTGTGACTGGGTTATCTTATAGCAACCTCCATTCCCCAAGAGTTAAGGGGAAATTAACATTCAAGACAATTGGACAAGATCGGGGCGGGAGAGCTGTGCCTCCAGCAATCGGATCTGCGTTCTCGGGCTCGCAGGGTAGGAGAGAGTGGCTCGCACTGTTCGTCGGGGTGGGTTTGGGTGTCTTGAAACGAAAAAGATTTCCTCCAGATCACAATCACCCACCTCAGCATCTCCGTGCGCGCTTCAGATGCGCGCAACCTCTCTGATCTGCGAGCTAACTTTGCTTCGCTTGCGGGTGCGGCTAGGAGCAGTGGGAAAGGAGCCAGAGGCAGCTCAGGGGGTGACTTGGGGGTGTCCTTGGCTGGACCCGGCGCCGGGGAGACAGATTTCATTGTTGTCCTGGGATCCAGTGGCGAAAGGAGGCCCGGCCAGCGGGCGCGCGCTCAGTCTCTGCTTTGCAAGAGATCCAGCGGCCACCCCTCCAGGCTCCGGTGCTGGGGACCATGCGGCGGCGGACTGGGCGCCGCCGGTCGCGAGTCCTCGGGCGGGAGAGGGGCGGGCTGGTGGCCGTGCGCCCTGGCGCTGGGCCAGGCTCGGCGTGAGCAGCGGCGCGAGCGGGCGATGGGCTGACGGAGCCCCGTGGCGGGCGCGGCGGGGACTGGGGTGGCGGCGGGGGCGGGGACGGGCGCGCCAGCACCGGCGGGGCGGCTGCGGGCGCCGCGGAGGAGGCGGAGGCGGCGCCGGGCTCCCAGGCCGCCTGGTAGGCCAAGGGCCTGCGCCCGGGACGAATGGGAAGCTGGTTTCCGTGGACTAGCCTCTTACAATCCGAAGTTCCTCGGCTCCTTTAGAAGAGCACAAAAATAAAAGGTAACGTGTCTTTGTTTCCCCGGTCGTGGTGGCAGGGGGGCGATTGATGATGATGTACTTCTGAACCCATTTTCTGATGCTGGGCTGGGCAGCAGGGACCTGCCACTTCTCTTCTGGGGGCTTAGAGGCTTTTTTATTTCGCATCTGTTACATTTTTTAAAATGCAAGCCCCACGTGGGGCAAATACGATGCTACCGCTACCTTCTACCAGCCCTTCCCCCTACACACACACACACACACACACACACACACACACACACACACACACACACACACACACACACACACACCCCACATCCTTTGGCACCACAACGCACACTCTGAATTTCCCATAGAGAGAGGAAAGGAGATTTTTATAAGCATAGCGAGGTAAATTTTTAAAGCTTTGCCCCCACCCCTCTCCTTTCTGGAAGTGACAGAGGTGTTCTGTCCTCTGGGTGCTGGAAAAGGGTCTTCACGAGGTGGCAGGAGGCCTGGGAGCCTCAGCTGTTGAGCCTGATGAGACTAAACTGGCCTTTCCTTTCCAGATGGCTGCAGAGAGTTTGATGCAGAGAAAATGGGAGCTGGGGAGGGGGAAATAGGAGGGAACCCCCGTTAGTACCTGCTTCTTTAAAAAATGGCCCAGTGAGGTGCGTTTATACTGCAGGCAACTGGCCAGATGTTGGTGCACGTTGGGTTTTGGAAGGTCTCCTCAGCGCTGCTCTTTGAAAGGTGTGGGTGCTGCCTGTGTGTAACTCGCTGCCTTTCTCTGGTCCCTTGCTTGTTAGCAGAGTAACTGCTCAGTCAATTCAGACAAATTTTGCTAAATTTCCAAGGGATGGCTGTTCTAATAATAGCTCTAACCGTAGCTCCTTAATAGACATCCTCGTTTTGAATGATGCAGCCGTGCCAGCTCTCTGAGAAGCGCAGCTTGCTGAGAGCCGATCCAATGCCGGGAAAGGACTCCCTGACCCCACCATGAATGGACCAGGCGCTGCCTCCCCTATGAATGGAACATCCCAACAGAGGCTGCCGTTTGCTGCTTCTGGCTTATTTCAGTTGGAATCCTCCCCGAATCTGATGAGAGGGATGTTCAGAAAAACCTAGACAGGCACATTTCTAAATATAGGATGGTCCCTGTTCAGTTTTTGGATTGATGGCTGCATTTAACTGCAGGATGATTCGGCGGCCTCTAACCCCCGCTCAGCCTTGGTAAAAACCTCATCCTTTTCCAAACCTTTTGATTGGTGTGTGGGAAAGCACCAGTCAGAACCCCCAGGACAAGCTGCTGAGTTCATACAAGGCAGCCACCGCTGACTCTGGGGAAAGTACCTTGAAACCTGCCTGCAAACCTGCTCCTCTTAGACTTCATGAACTAGGATATGCCCGCCAGCCTCAGAATATGCAAGAGTTCTGAGGTCCCAGAGCTGGACGCAGGGGAACACATTTCATTGTTTTGTTTCTGGTCTTTAAATTGCATCAAACTCATTCATAGCTTTTTGGCCCCTAAAAAAAAAAAAAGCAGAACCACAGACCCACAGAAATGTGGCTTTAATCCTCTTAAGGGTTACTGTCTCATACAACCTGAGGGTCAGGAGATGGGCCAACTTGTAGTTTGTCTTCTGTAGGCTGAGGGACCCATCCTGTTGCCAGTGCAGTTTGTCCAAGGCACAACAGGAATGATGTCGCATAGCTTCCTAAATGGAGGTGATATTTGGGCATGGTTTGAAATCAGCTCTGTGTAGTGTAGCCAACGAACATAAAGTCACCTCTGGAGAAGTTGGAAAGACGTGAGGCCTGATGGGAGGAATGTGCGAATAGAGGTATCTTTCGTTATCTATTTAAGTTAAGGTCTTCTTGTATTATAGGGGACTAGTCTTAGTTGTCGTGAGGATCAGCAAAGTTGTTCCCTCTCTTTTGTTTTAACCAACTGTGAGCTGCCACTTCTGTTGCTGTATTCTTTTTAGTATTTGTCCTGAATTAATTTGATTAATAAGACTTCTTTTTATGGCCCTGGGCCTCTTTGTAATTTTAGACATCGTTGACAAGTCCCCTGGTAGGCCTGCAGGTGGCTGGTGCCATTAGTATGATTTTGCCATTGGGGAAACTGAGTCCCCTTGAGGTTCAGCAAGTTTCTGGTTTCTTACTCCATTGGATTTATACCACCAGATGTGTACGGTAGTGGTTTAATTGTTCCAGCACAGTGAGAGCCCAAGGCCAAAGAAAAGGTAAGAGGTGAGGCTTTACCTGAGTCCTGAAGCTTTGGGAAAGCTCCATAGAACAGGAAATAGGCAAATGTTGTCAAGGAAAAGGCTCTTGAGTCAACCTTGGTCAGTGATAGGAAGCACTGCCATTGTTTTTATGATGGGAAAGGGAAGAGTGGAATATTTCAAGAAATATATTGAGGAGCTGGGCTGGGTGGCTTTTATCTTTAATTGTAGGCTGGAGGTTCAATCTCCCCAAAGACCATAGCTAAGTTTGCTTCCTAAATACTGACTGGTGCTCACATTGTTTACGTTGACATACATCTTTTCCCAGGTATCCTGAAATTGTATCCATATCATTTACGAGTATACACTTACCTTTACTGCATTTAAACTATTACTCACTAGATTCCTGAGACCAGAAGCTTACACTTTAAGCAAGATACAGCAAGAGTTGTATCCTTAGTTTGTCTATTTTACAAATAAAGGAACAATACAACTTCTGGAACAAATTCTAGTTCTGTAAGTTGAACTGGGAAATATGGTTGATAGTAGTGAGCTAGCTTAGCTTAGGAAGTTAGAGCATGCTGTACACAATAACAGCAGTCTAAGTCTGGGTTCATCACCAACCATTTTTTAAAAAAATATGTATTTGTGTATTTTATGTCTATGAGTGTTCTGTCTGTATGTACACCTGCATGACACAAGAGGGCACTATATCTCATTATAGATGGTTGTGAGCCACCATGTGGTTGCTGAGAATTAAACTTGGGACCTCTGGAAGAACAGACAGTGCTCTTAACCCTTGAGCCTTCTCTCCAGCTCCATCACCAACCTTTTAAGCATCTCTCAGCCTCCATCTCTGTCCCTGTCCCTCCCTCCCTTTCCCTCCCTCCGTTTTTCTTTCCCTCCTTTTAGTATTAGAAATTAAATGCAGACCTCTTGCATGCTAGGCAACATCACAGTGTCCTGGGGACTCTGGGGAAAGTAGCTATGGAAACCTAGCCCCTTTCATTGTTTTATTTAGAAGTAAGATCTTTACCAAGTTGCCTGAGCTTTTTTGAGCTGACTGTTCAAGGCAGGCAGGCCGACCTTACATTTTTGGTCCTCTTGCCTCAGCTGCCAGAGTAGCAGGGATTGTAGGCTTTCACCACTAGGTCTGGATAATCCTTTTCTTTCCTCATTCTTCTCCCCTTTCTTCTTTTGTTTCTTCCTTCATATTAGATGTGCTAGCAAAACTCTAATTAGAAACGCTCACTTTGTGTTTACTTGGGAGCTATCCCAGCTTCTTGATTGGAGATGATTTCTGGAACTTCATAGAAGGGCCTATTCAGCCTACATCCGAGAAACTCTGTTGTGCTTGCTAAAGGGAAAAAAAAAAAAAAAAAAGAACTAGCTTGCCTACCTTGCTGGGCCCATAGACAAGCCAGGCTACACTGCCTGTGACATCCCAGGATTCATCCATCTTTACCTCGCCCGTGCCTGGCCCCATGCTGTTTTCTGCTCTCTGGGGATATAACAAAAAGGACCAAAAGAAGAGTCTGGCCATCTCTGCAAAGAGAGGCCTGCAGCAAGAGCAGCGAGAGGAGGAACCAACTAGAGAGAGTCCTAGAAACTTCTCTACCCTAGGCAACATCACAGAGTCCCAGGGAATCTGGAGAAAGTGCCTACGAAAACCCAGCTTGCCAGAGAAGGAAGCGATTTGAGTGTTTCTAATCTCCAGCGTTCATTCTAGCCACAACAAGAACAAAGTGCAGTGAGACTAGTGTCCATTTCTGGTTTTGTTTCTCCGCCCCCCACCTCCCCCGGAATAGCTCACCGTGAGAGCCCACACAGTGTCTCTGGGAGCCGTTGGCATCACTAGTACAACAGAAAGGCCAGATGGTTACAGTGCTCTCTAGGACAAGAGAGTCAGCCGAAGCACAGCTTGTCACAATGCTCTCACCAGCACCTTTCTCTGAGTTCCTCCATTCCCCCCACGGCCACCCTTTTCCCTCCCTAGGCTCAGCACATCTGTCTTTGACAACCCTGATCCTGAAGGGAGCCGGTTCACTACCGGAAGCACTGTTCTAGAACTACTGATGCAGCACCAAAGGAGCGGAGCTGTCATTAACTGTTTACCAGAGTCCATGATGCCTAGTCTGGGTGCTGGTGACTGTATGTCTTTTTTTATCCTTAACGGTATTGGTAGAAACTGGGTACCCCAACTCTCCAAAGAAATCTTTACCTTGAAGATGGGAAATCCTGTTTAGGGATACGAGGCAAGTTGCTGAAAGGTCATAGAAGAATATAAGGGACCTGGTTCAGACAGTGGCCTTGTCACCACCAAATAATCACGCAAACAAACAATGACAAAAAAAATGAGCTGGCGGTCGAAGTTTGAACGGAATGGATACCTTCCCTTCAGATGTGGAAGCTGGTTCTACATCAGCGCTGCCTAGCATAGAATCTAGCTGTGAAGAAGCACCATTTCTCTCCTGGATCATACTTCCTGGAATTTTATTGAAAGTAGTGTTCTAGGTGTTTGTGATACAACAGTAGTAAAAATTGGTTGTTTATGCTCAAGGGCATTGGCAGGTACACCATACCCTCTGGCTTTAACTGTGGACACATCTGCATGGTTTTTTGTTTTTTGTTTTTTGTTTTTTTTGCTTGCTCCTATGTTTTAGTATGTATTTGCTGATTCATGGCTCTTGCATGCTCGTGTGAGGCAGGGGGCGTAAGCGTGGGCACAGATGCGTATGTAGGCTAGAAGGCAACCTCTCGTCATTCCTTTAGTGCCATTCACTTCTTTTTGATACAAGGTATTTTAGTGGCCTTGAACTCACTAAGTATAAGCTAAGCTAGGATTGGTCAATGAGGCTCAGGGATCCTCCCTGAGTCTTTATCTTTCCAGGCCCAGGAATACAAGGGCAAGCCATCTTGCCAGGCTTTTGGTTTTTAAAACACAGGATCTGGAATTTGAACTTAGAAATGTTATAAAATAGGGCTAGCCGCTCCTGCATGCTTTTTGTTCGTTTAACATTGAGGACATGTGAGCCGCTGCTGCTGCTGGGCACTTTATAAGGTCCTCGTTGAATAAGCAGAGCATGAGACTATGCTCTAGCGTTGGTCTATAGAGGCTTCATTAGACACCCGAGAGATCCAGGGGATGAAGAACAATATGGCTTGTCCAGCCATCCTGGGTCTAACCTACTCTACTCTACACTATGGCATGGCCCCTCCTTCTCAGATGCCAACCTCACTGCCAACCTCAGATCCAGGAGTCATTAGTATGACGCTAGACTCTAAGCCTTCAAACAATATGTTTTTGTTTTGGGAACAGGGTTTCATTCTGTAGCCCAGAGTGGCCTTGGACTTCCATATACCCTAGAGTGACTCACAAGCACCCGCCTCAGCTTCCCAAGTGCTAGGCTTACAGACAAGAGCGATGGCACTTTCTTTGAACAATATTTTCCCCTTCGAATCAGCTAATGTGTCCTCTGTTAGCTTGTGCCTGTCACTCCACCATCTCCGTCAGAATTTGCCTGTTCCTCTTATGCCCTTGTCTTTCTTTGTCCTTACTGAATGAGGAATTCATGAAGAAGAAATAAAAAAAAGATGTGTAATGGGGGAGTTAGATTGGTGCTGTATGGTGGCAAATGAAAATACGAATGGCAGCGACTCCAGGCTGTGCCATTCATAACCATAAAATGCACAATTACGTTCTCCCCACACGCCTGTAAAGTGACGAATCCAAACTAGGAACCCAGATAGCGCAGAGCCATCTGGATCTGAGTGACATACCTACAAATAGCTGGGTACCATGGGGCTGGCTTGCCTACTTCCTGGCTCCCTCTGACTGCCACCAGTAAATATCCAATATTTATTTCTGTGTTGCTCAGAGAGAGAAAGCAGAAAGGCAGGGGTGGGGGGGGGGCAAGTGGGGAGGACGTGAAGCAGCCTCAGAGCTGAGCACAATGCGAGGCAGTGTTCTGCCTTCTCAATCCCCTTTTATTGGGTCCGTTGAGTGTTTGGTAACAGAAGAACCATAGAGTGACCAGTGGCCCAGATGTAGCCTGCAAGACTTGGCGAGAGGAAGGGGACATGTGCAGAAGGCGACAGACGTTAAGAGCTACAGCTCTGAGTGTGAGGGCTGCAGGATGCACCCAGGGCCCAGTGCAGCCTGCAAAGTGTATCTGCGCATGATTTGGAGAGCCATTAAACATTTTGGTGAGGGAGCACTATTGCAATGAAAAATACAGCAATCATTTTTTAACGGTAAGGAGATAGGTGTTCACAGCCATTGAGGGGCCTCGCCTACCGTGCACCAAGGCAAACATCCTTGCCTCGTGGCGGGTATTTACATGAGGCGACATGGTGTGACAAGCACTGTGGCGTCTTCTTGGTTATTCGGCCAGCTCTTCCATCTTCTGGCTGAGAGGCCTGTACTGAGTTACTGAATCTCTCTGAGCTTTAGTAAGCCAAGTCACATTCGGAGAATCATGTGAGACAAAATCCTCAAAGCACCCAGGATGCAAAAGGTATGCAAGACTTAGTAAGGGTCTGTCTGTGAGATGGGTCAGTGGGTAAAGATGCTTGTCGACAAATGTGATAGCCTGAGTTCTGTCTCTGGGACTCAGAACTGAAAAGAGAACACCAAAACTCCCATGGGACTTCTGGCTTTCACATGCATGCCAT